>NC_044498.1:32161035-32166035 GCF_902362185.1 Chanos chanos | reverse complement strand
CTTTAAGGAGGGATTTTCACAGTCTTAAACATGATCAATGCTCGCGTGAGTAAGGGACGAGTCCTGGGTGGTCTGCGGTTACCCCACTGCAAATAGACAACAAATGGAGCCATTAATGGATTGCTTTTCTCAGATGGCGTGGCCTCACAGGTGCTGCAGAAAACATGAATCATAAATAAAAATGTTTTATGACAAGTTACACGTTGGTGTTGTTAAGACTCTCCCAGTCAAAACCACTGCAACCTGTGGTAAGGGACATTACAAGCATGTTCAGTCTCTCTCTGTTTCTCTCTCTCTCTGTCTCTCTCTCTCTCTCACACACACACACACACACGCATGCACGCACGCACACACACACACACACACACACACACACACACACACAGAAAGTGAGGGTGATGTCATTTTGGCTGCTGGCCCCACCTGGAGTCGGCAGTTTGCGTAAACAAAGTGTGGAGCCCCAGTTTCCTCCTCCCAAACCTGGGCTGACCCTACACACACTGGTAGCCGGAGTAGGCCCCTGGGAATGTTATTGGAAAAAGTGAAGAGAACACACTCTCTTTTCACTCTTTTGCTCTCTTCTTCTTTATCTCTTGCTCTCTCCTTCACACAAGAGGACAACTTAACCCAGTAAACTCCAACCCGCCCCCCTCTGCTTCTCTCTCTCTCTCACACACACACACACACACACACACATATACACACACACACATTTAAACTCCTCACACCTGCCTAGTCAATCCTTACCTACACCACCAGCTTCTAACATGTAGCTGATCTCAAAGACTCTTTAGACACTCCAAAATTATACTGATCATTGCAATCTGTATTTTTGGCAATTTATTTTCTAAAGAAATAAAAACACTGGGAGGAAAAAAAAACTCTCAGAATTTCAGTAGAGTCAGCACATTCAGCACGAATCACTGGATCCAATTTAGCGTCTCAGAAGCCATCTGACAGAGAAAGTTAGATGTTGCTGCTGACATTTGTCAGCACACAGTAGATCCGTCGGCCGTTAGGGAAAAGCCAGACACACCCAGTTGGTTTTGGGGTGCTTGTTTCTAAATGAGATGCACATGTGACAGAGAAATATTGTATGAATACACTGTCTAAGACAGCAGAGCTGGATGCTCCTTTGCCTGGATTCTGACAACATATAAAGTCAAATATTACATAAATATTCCATAAAACCCATTTATATAAATCTTAAGTATGTTTTCATGTCTGTCTGCATGAGTGTGTGTGTGTTCTTTGGCCAAATAAAGCATTCATTTGTGACATCAGCCAAATAAGATATCTGTGAACCTAAGTATGAGTCTACTGAATTTCCCTGGGGCTCAGTTTGTTCAGTAAATTCTCTGGATAAACTGGAAAATCCCCAAACATTCAGAAACCAGACTCTGAAGGGTCCACGACTCGACTTTAGCTTTTATTTCGTGAAAGGAGCTGACCACGTCACGTTTAGCGAGTTCACCACAAATCTCTTTAACATTCATCAGTTTGAAACTGAGGCAAACAGGGTTATCCCACCTCTCTGCACTGAATTATGGAGGGTCGTCTGTGTGTAATCCTCATGGCTCACACCAGTCCTTTCTGCTACATTTGATCTAAATGAGATGAAGGAGCTGAGGAGCAGGCCAGATGCACGTCCATGCACGGCGTCCCAAAGACTGGTGGTCAGATGGGCCTGACTGCAGTCTAATGCAATGCAGTACAGCAGAGAGCAGCTTCACTCAGGCTGGCCTGAGAGTGCTACATGGCCAGAAACAAAAGGCAGGACATATACAAACTGGCATGGTGGTTAAAAAATAAAAATGTGTGCAAGTGTGTGTTCGTGTGCATGTATGAATATGTGTGTGTGTGTGTCTTTAAAACACAGAAACTAATGAAAATAATTATGTTTGCCCTAACAAATCTCTTGATGAAGAACAGGCTGGATAATTTGGAAGATCCTCTCTGAATTGTGTGTATGTATGTATGTGTGTGTGTGTGTGTGTGTGTGAGAAGGGGGGAGAGAGAAAGAGAGAGAGAGGGAACCTAGAGGGGGAGTATGATGACAAATGGAGAGGACAACCAGTTTTCTCCTAAAAACCTAAACTTTTGCGCCAGCTGTTATTTGGCTACAGTTCAGTGTTCTGTGCTTTTTTTCCAACAGATTTACACTGACATGATAGGACTTGTTGTCATTACCACACCGGGGCTTTAGGTTTGTTTTCACTGTTTTCACTATTGCAATGGAAAGCAGGACTTCATCCAAAAAAGTACTTGAGTCATGTCACTGGACAGTTACTCTGTTTGGTTCTATTTATTAAATAATATAAACCCTGGGAAATCAGCTAGGGTGAGATGTTTGAAACCAATGATCCATTATATCTCAAAAAACAGAATTTATAAATCTGTCATGAACGAGCCTCAGTGGAACGCATTCATTTAACCTTAAACATAAAACATTCGGAGCTGCTGTTAGCACATGTGAACATCAAGCTGATATAACATGACAGCAATAATCTGACAGTGTATGGAGAAAAAGACTTAATCTTCAGGCTGTTTTTTTTTTTCTATACCTACACATCTGGATCATTGTTGAGATGTAGATCAAACTGTTACCAAAAAATGTTTTGGATCAATTCACCTGGAAAACATGAATGGACATTTCCAAGGTATTAGGAGCAGGAACTGAGCCAAATATCGAATAACACAACATGATGGCTGAGATTAAAGCATTTAAAGTCAAGATCTTTCCTTCACCATTGTTCCCCCACAGAGGGCAAAGCATGTGCCCCAGTTTGCCGTTTAACATTGGCAGAGGTCAGGAAAAGTTCTAAAACTGTCTGAACCCCATAACCTTTTAGCTGACCTAACCCTCACACTGGCCTTGCTACCTCCAACAGATTTCAGGACTTTTTTTCAGTCACTCGAAATGACATGTAACCCAAATGACCAATGACCAAATGAGATGTACAGGGAGATGGCAATGAAACACGAGGGAAGATTTTGGTCCTGCGGAAGTAGATAAAGTGTGAAATCAGTTGGCATATTTTCATTAACTTTTGCAGATTCCTGCATCAACATGCCTGGCTGACATTGCGATCCATCCGTTTGCAGTTCTGGTGCCAATTGTGTGGATAACATTGTGTCAGTCTCGTGTGCGTGTGTGTGTGTGTTTGTGTGTGCGTGCGTGTGTGCGCGTGCGTGCTGTTGTTAAGACAGAGACTGTTCCAGACTGACGTTCCACTTTAGCCCTCACACGTCCGAGCGTCTGGTAAGCTACACCCACAGAGATGCAGGAGTCTGCCCAGGCCCAGGGCTCACAAAAAAAAAAACCCAACCAAAAAAAAAACACTCAGCCCATCTACGGCAATAGACAAACAGATGGAAGAATCCATCACTATTCATCTCTGTCACCGCTGATGCACTACACAGAAAACCTGCCAGTGCTGTGCCAAGAAAAAAAAGATCAGAAGATACACAGGTAGGAATTTCACTTATTGCACCAGGAGAGAGGAAAAAAAAGTGTCGAGAGTTTTTGGATTTTTTCACCATTTCAGGCCTTATGTGTCAAATAAGGAGATATCACTGATCACAGATCTGTGCGAGTGTGGTGATGGTACAAAGCAAGTCCAACACCAATAAAACCCTCCCACTGCATAACTAATCAAGATTATAGTGCTTTTAGAAGCTCCCTGCATATCTGTGTCCTTTGAAATTCTGTGAGTATGTGGTTGGTTCCTGGGATACTGGCCTTTTTCCTTTTATTTGGTAACAGGTCATTGGATAGGTAAGCACATAGCAGCACAGAGATAGGGTGCTGCTGATGCCTTGCAAAACACACATTGAACCACGAGAGAAACATCCTTTTTGCTTCACAATGAAAACTGCATCACCTCTCATAGAGAGAGAAGTCTAGGGGTTAAGAAAATGAATAAAATACCTTAAAGCAGATACATTTGCTTAACACAACTGTCCACACTCAGTACAGCAACAGTCATTTACAGTTGTGTGAACACATTAGGGGACAAAAAGTTGCAAAATATCATATCTTAAAAGCAAAGAAAGCCTAAAAAAATTGTAAAGAATCTTTTAGACTGGATTACAGACAGTTACAATATTGAGTTTTGTTGCACATGCCGACAAAAGTGTTTTCATAAATTACATATCAGCAATGCCGTTATCACAGTGAGATATTTTTCAAAGGAAAGCTCCCAAGAATAAACACTGATTACATCTGACCTGGAGGAATTTCCTGAAACAATTATCTCATTTGGGAAAAACTGTTGATCTACCATGTCGACTCCTCTCTAAGAGCAAATGAAAAGAGAGAATTCTGTTGCCGTGACCACAGACTGCCTGCATTGTCAAACACATCAGCTTTGTGTCAATACTGAAAAAAATTCCACCACTGAAGTTATCTGAATGTTTCTAACTTTTCCAGATCTGTTTTTGGTTACGGCCATTACATTCCTAATGATAATGAATTGATCTGATCCTAATCTTCTGAGATGAGTAATATCTCCCACAACAAAAGCAGCAAATGGAAAAATTTGAGCACAAACATTCCAGAAATATTCCTTCTCAGGCATTTTGACTTCACTCCAACATGTAGAGTAATTCCTGTACAAGGAGTTTCTCCTCATGGAAAAATGAAACCATCCACCATCAGGAAGAGCTGCAAAAGTTCTGCAAACGGCATGATTCAAACATGTTTCCAATGTTCTTCAGCACATGTTCCTAAACAAAAACATATTCTACACATCTACGTTAAGCGTAACATTTGGGGGTGGGGAGAGTGTTATGCCTGTAGACTAAACAATTTTTAACGTTCATCATATGCAACAATGCAATATAAGAGGCTGAATTCTGTAAGACATGAGATTTTTTTGAGAGAGTGTTGATCATTAATGTCAGAATGTTTAAGAAAAGTTACTGTTATGTGCATCTTAATAACTTATGTTCAACAACTCATAAAGGCTTGGGTAACAAAACGAAACATTATGAGAACA